>NC_034177.2:15326555-15350988 GCF_002021735.2 Oncorhynchus kisutch
CCCCCTCTCTCTCTCTCTCTCTCTCTCTCTCTCTCTCTTTCCCCCTCCCTCTGTCTCTCTCTTTCCCCCCTCTCTCTTTCCCCCTATCTCTGTCTCTCTCTTTTCCCCCCTCTCTCTCTTTCCCCCTGCCTCTGTCTCCCCCCCCTCTCTCTCGCTCTCTCTCTCTCTCTTTCCCCTCCCTCTCTCTCTCTCTCTCTTTCACCCTCTCTCGCTCTCTCTCTCTCTTTCACCCTCTCTCTGTGTCTCTCTCTTTCCCCCCCTCTCTCTCTTTCTAGTCTGCACAACAACCATAGCAATTTCCTTGGAATCTATTTCACAAGAACTGGGAAGACAAAGGATCAAAGTGACAGTGGTATGAGCTTATGAGGCCTTGTTACATAACGGTATGCACATTTTCCTATTCTCCACTTTCCTATCCTACTCCTGCATGTATCTCGGTCAAAGCATGAGTGCTTAGTAATACAATAGCCTGACCTTATGTAGGCTAGTCCTTTAACGATGACCACAAATAATTGATTGCGTCATAGGAGCCTCGTCAGGTCCCTCTTCTTTGGCCCGTAGAATAGCCTGTTCAAATCACTTAATGTAGATGAGTGACATTAAAGTCAAACCGTAGGACCTCATTGGTTAAATGAATGTTAGCTATGAACACTCGAGAGACAATGTAACTGTTTAGAAATAGTCCTGCTAGATCATGTTCGCACAGAGGCATCCGAGGCACAGTGTTGCAGCCAAGCGTCAGTGGACAGAGTTCAGTTCCTCTGTATTACTCTCCTCTATTGGACGGCCCTGCAGGGGCTGCAAGCCAACTGGCTTCTGTGCTGTTGACAGTTTTTCCTCCTTCACTCTCAATCGGGAGTCACTTTTTTTCTTCTCAGAACATGCGTATACAGTAGTGGCCCAGTTTGAATATTTAAATCCCAGATCTTTCCTTTATTGAAGTGATCACAGATCTGGGAGATGGTTGGATTAAAGGGTGGGAACTTAGCATTCACTTATCAGATCAGTGTTACGCCAAGGAAGAAAGGTTTCAATTACAAATATTCCAACAGGGCCTGTGTTCATTTAAGGACATCTCAATGACTTAAGTTGTTTGTGGTAACGGAAAGGCAGAAAGTAATGGAGGAAGGACGATTTTAAGTATTTTACTTGGGGCTACGTGTTCTTTTCAGGACAGCTTACTACTTGAAGTTGTTTGTGTTCTGCAGGTATCACAACAGCTAACTGGCAGTGACAGCTTAAAGCATGGGAGAACTCTGTGTGGACATTCAGCATAATATGTGTAGAGGTGATGACACACAGGATGGCTGTGGTGTTCCCAGGCAGAGAGACTGGAGACAGGTGAAACACGAGAAACAAAGCAAATTGTCACGCCCTGACCTTAGAGAGAGACCTTATATTCTCTATTTTTGTTAGGTCAGGGTGTGACTAGGGTGGGCAATCTATGTTTTCTATTTCTTTGTTGGCCGAGTATGGTTCCCAATCAGAGGCAGGTGTCTATCGTTGTCTCTGATTGGGAATCATACTTAGGCAGCTTTTTCCCACCTTAGTTTGTGGGATCTTGTTTTTGTATTGTTGCTGTTGAGCCCTACAAGGCTGGTTTCTCTTTCTTGTTTTTGTTGCTGGTTATCATTAAATAATATGATTAACCTACCCCATGCTGCGTCTTGGTCTGACCATTCTTACAACGACGAGCGTAACAGAAGATCCCACCACAAACGGACCAAGCAGCGTGGCCAGGAGGAGCAGACATCCTGGACATGGAAGGATATCTTAGATGGTAAGGGATCCTGGACGTGGGAGAAGATCCTGGCCGGAAGGGATCGCCTTCCATGGGAGCAGACGGAGGCAGCGAGGGAGGAACAACGATGACACCGGGGTTTGCGACCACAGCGGAAGCCCGAGAGGCAGCGCCCCAAAAATATTTTTGGGGGGCACACGGGGTGGTTGGCGGAGCCAGGGTTTGAACCAGAGCCAACTCCCCGTACTCACAGTGGGGAGCGTATGACCGGTCAGGCACCATGTTTTGCGGTGATACACACTGTGTCTCCAGTGCGCATCCACAGCCCGGTGCATTCGGTGCCAGCTCCCCGCACTTGCCATGCGAAAGTGGGCATCAGGACGGGTGGTGCCGGCTCAGCGCGCCTGGTCTCCAGTGCGCCTCCTCGGTCCAGGATATCCTGCGCCGGCTCTACGCGCTGTATCTCTGGTGCTGCTTCACAGCCCAGTGCATCCTGTGCCCAGTATATTCTGTGCCACTTCCATGCACCCGGCCTCCAGTGCGCGTCTCCAGCCTGGTACGTCCTGTGCCAGCTCCATGCATGAAGCCTCCAGTGATGATCCATGGTCCGAAGCCTCCAGAGGTGATCCATGGCCCGGAGCCTCCAGTGATGATCCATGGCCCGGAGCCTCCAGTGATGATCCATGGCCCGGAGCCTCTAGAGACGATCCATGGCCCAGCGATCCATGGCCCAGCGACGGTTCCCAGTCCGGAGCCTCCAGCGACGGTTCCCAGTCCGGAGCCTCCAGCGACGGTTCCCAGTCCAGAGCCTCCAGCGGCGGTTCCCAGTCCGGAGCCTCCGGGGACGATCCGCTCTCCGGAGTCCCCTTCAACGATCTACGGTCCGGTTCCTCTTGCGACGATCCGAGGTCCGGAGTCCCCGGCAACGATCTACGGTCCAGTTCCACGGAAGCAGAGGGATCCGTGAGCGGAGTGGGGTCTACGCTCCGAACCGGAGCCGCCACCGAGGCTAGATGCCCACCCGGACCCTCCCCCATAGAGTCAGGTTTTGCGGCCGTAGTCCACACCTTTGGGGGTCAAAAGACAATGACGGAAAAATATGAATTTTTTGGGGGATTAAAAATGTACTTCTCCCTGAGAATTGTATGTTTTGAACAATGTGTTTTCTATTTTTCGGTGTATTGTTTGCTGACTGCTTGAGAGTGTATATCATTTTGATCACTTTGTTTATGATTTGACAGCAATGTTGGATTTTGAACACAGGTAAAACTGTTTTGAGGCGAATGTTTCATTTTGCAAGAGGAGTCAGAGGTTATGTAAATAGTGCTTGAAGATGAGGTTTTGTGTTTAATGTTTTCAGGAAATGGAGCAATGTTTCAGAAATTGTGTTTTAGCAATTGAGAAAAACTGTAAGAGTCTCATTAGGTCTTCAATATAAGATATTAATGTTCTAGACACATTTCATAGAGAGAGAGAGAGAGAGAGAGAGAGAGAGGAGAGAGAGAGAGAGAGAGAGAGAGATGTGACATTTGACGTTCAGATCTTGGTAGTGCCAGTTTTAACATAGTAGTTGATACCCTGATGCCATCCAGTTCATCAAGCTGACTGGTGTTTCTCTGACATTATCAAAGGGTCAGTGTCAATGAGTGAAGCTGTAATTCAGGTTAGCACAGCCTGACCTGGATACATCTATATCGGACACGTTTATTGGTCCGGGGGCCCACTGACCAATGAGGCTGCTGAGGGGTGAGCTCACTCTCTGAAATGACAAGTTATGGCCTGCAAACCCAGTGACATGTCTCCTGCTGCATACCTTTGCTGCAGTGTCACTAGATTTCAATAACTATACACCCCCACCCTTCCCCATGTATGATACATGTCTCTGGCACACCTTTTTCTGGACTCCCTTCTGTTTAATTCAGGTTTATAAGGGAAATATTCAAGTCTGTAAGACTTTACAGTACTGTAAAGTTGTGCTCTCAAGAGTCAAACATAGTCAATGCATTATAACTTGAAATTCTGCACATAAATGTCCCACCTTACAATGTTTGGCTTTAGTTGCCAAGATGTTCATTTGGAAAATGGTGCCAAGTTTTGATGCGGACCTTAGTGGGATATTTTTTTAAATAAAACTGCAGTCAACATCGAATTAGGTTAGAATCTAAAGCCTCCAGAATCCAACATTATTACAGTTTTTTCCAACTGCTTACACACAAAATCTTTTCATGTCACACAATTTTTGAAACCTCTCACTCAAAGTGCAAAACTACACACCAAATATCCAAAACCATAAGCTATTTCTCAGCCTTTGACTCAGTTATCAATTGCATAAAACACTTTTTTCAAAACACTACACACAATTCTCTACCTAAAACACAAAAATCTAACAGGAAGTGACTTGCTTTCCTTTTCCAAACACAACCAATCAAAATGCTACAATTATTCACCAGGTCACACACACACTCCTCACATGTGCAAACACTAATAGCTTAACTTATCACTTACCAATCACTGCTTTACTGTAGTATAGGCCTATAAATAGGTCAACGGTCAGATTACCTGTTTTGAACAATGGATGCCAACAATGGACAGAGAGCAAGGGGAGTAGGAGGGAGAGGAAGAGGAAGAGGAGGACGGGGGAAAAGAAGAGAAGGAAGGAGAGCCATCTATGATGAGATTAGCCATCCATTTACTGCACTGCATTGAATGAATGAGGTTGGTTATCATGCTGTACTACATTTTTTTTGTACATTGTTTACAGTTCCTATGCTGAACACATACTGTGTTTGAATTCTGTACAGAGTGGAAAGGCAAAGACATCATGGAGGACGAGGACGCTTGTTTACATATGTGCAAGAAACTGTAATTATAAATATGGTTTTGGCCAACAATGCAATTAGGATTTGGGAGAAAAGAGAGCATATCTTGAATAATGACACCATATTTAACAACATCAATGCTGTAAGCCTGTCGACCATACAACGCATCCCCCAATGGCACAGAGTGACGATGAAACAACTTTACAAGGTGCCATTTGAGAGAAACGCTGACAGTCAAGAATATGCGACATGACTTTGTAGAGGTATGTATGCAACACTACTTCCAGTACTTCAGACATACCATTTTTACTCATCTGTATATCCTTTTGTCTGTTACAGAGAGTATTGGAGCTGGATGCGCATGTAATTCGCCATGAATTTATTTATGTGGATGAGGTTGGCTTCAACCTCACCAAAACTAGGCGCCCCGGAAGAAATGTAATAGGACAGAGGGCAATTACCAATGTCCCTGGACAGCGTGGGGCTAATATAACTGTGTGCTGCCATCACTCAAAACGGGGGTTCTCACAATGCCACACTGGGTCCGTACAACACTGGCCATATGCTCACTTTTCTGGATGCAATTTACACAATGTTTGTCCCTGATCCAGATCAGGAGCCTGCTAGATTTGTTGTTTTTATGGGACAATGTTAGTTTTCACCGGGCTGTTCTGGTCCAAAACTGGTTTGCCACCCATCCACAATTTGTAGTTTTGTACCTACCCCCATATTCACCTTTTCTAAATCCCATAGAGGAATTCTTCTCAGCCTGGCGCTGGAAAGTGTATGATCGCATGCCGCTTCTCCAGGCAATGGAGGACGCATGTGGGGACATAGAGGTTGCCTCTGTCCACGCTAGGAGATACTTCCCTCGAAACGCATCTTGTGATGTGGACAAAGTACTGTGGCCAGACCCAGGCCGGAGAAGAGATGAAGCGTAACTTAGCACTGGTGACTGCCCCCCCCCCCCCCCCCCCCAATTCCTGGACTACCCCCCCGGGACCCCACACACACAATTGTGTTCTTTACTGTATTCTAAAGAATATACTTTTGGTTTACATATGTTTATGGTTTTGTTGTATGCTACTGTATACAGCAGTAATGTTTGGCCTAATAAATATTTTTTGTTTCTACATTGCATTGGTGTTTACAGTGTACTTGTTACCCCTCTCAGCAGATTACTTTCACTGTAGAACATTGTATTGAAATGTAGATATAAGCCTATGAAAGACCAAAGAGCTTTAGATTTAGAACAACAGTGTTTACATGGTATATCCAGAAATGTACTATTATGAAAGCAGTGTTTGCCATTTGATGCAAATGCTTCATTCTGACATGTGTTTATTACACATTACATTTTGAAGGAGATGTGAGGCATTTTGCATTTTGTGTGTGCAGTTTTGGGAATTGTGTGTAGAGTTTTGAAGAAAAGGAGACAGTTTTGAAAAAGTGTGTAAGCAGTTGGAAAAATGAATGTAATTTATTTTCCCCCATCAAAAGCCAGTTACTAAGATTAGCTATAGACCTGCACATGCTGCTGTTTTTCATTTACTGTAAAACGCCTGCACACCAAGTGACAGTGGTTTTACTGTAATTATAGACCGACAGAGAATGGGAAAATCTCAAATGCACACAAGGACATGTCCTATGGCAGCAGTAGCTGCAGAAGCACTGTCGATGTATGGCCTGGGAAAACCCGCCGCTGCAAAGCGCGACTCCCCCATCTGTCTGTCCGTCTCTCAAGAGTTGGGGCGCTGCGCAGCAAACTAGGTGCCAGCTGGGGGAGCGTCAGTGTTCCTCATCGGGGACAAGCCATGGCCTAACGATAAACCCAATATTTAATTAAGCCATCCGGATATTTTGTTTAGGACAGCTTAGCACAGCTTGCATGCGTCTCGTGAATATTGAAACACAAGTTTTCAACGTGAAAGTTTAGGTATTGAATCAGTGCAGATTGTCTAGACTATTGTTACAGAAATAATTATACACTTAATACTAGGCATGGTCTCGGGCTATTTGAGAAAGGAATTAGATAAATCAACTACCCCTGGCATGGTGCACAAATCTAATTATCTTTCATTAGCCTACCTTCTATAATAAAAAATGTGATTTCATCGAAAATGTTTTCTTCAAAATAAAATCATGTTGCATGATGATAAGCAGTTATATATTCGTTACAGAACAAATAAGATCATACAACAACTTGATTGTGCTTAATTCTTCTGGAAACAAAACGTTACAGTTCTGCATTGTGGACATGCACAATCAACTGTTGAAAATATTTGTCCAAAATGTATTTGCAGTAGGCTATACTCAGTGCTCTCTCTTCATGCTTTAAGTGCGGGCTGTGCGCATAGTACAGTAGGCTGCACCCAAAATCTTATGATGCACAAAGCAGGGTAATAGAGTCCTGACTCCCAAATAGTAATTTCGACCACAGAATGCGGTCATGTGGTGGCTTGTAAGATAATACCTCCTGGTATGCTGAAACCTGCATAGTTGATAATGGTATGATGGGATAATCAATGCTGAAACCTGCATAGTTAATAATGGTATGATAGCATAATCAATGCTGAAACCTGCATAGTTGATCATGGTATGATGGGATAATCAATGCTGAAACCTGCATAGTTAATAATGGTATGATAGCATAATCAATGCTGAAACCTGCATAGTTGATAATGGTATGATAGGATAATCAATGCTGAAACCTGCATAGTTGATAATGGTATGATAGGATAATCAATGCTGAAACCTGCATAGTTGATAATGGTATGATAGGTTAATCAATGCTGAAACCTGCATAGTTGATAATGGTATGATAGGATAATCAATGCTGAAATCTGCATAGTTAATAATGGTATGATAGGATAATCAATGCTCAAACATGCATAGTTAATAATGGTATGATAGGATAACCAATGCTGAAACCTGCATAGTTAATAATGGTATGATAGGATAATCAATGCTGAAACCTTTACAGTTAATAATGGTATGATAGGATAACCAATGCTTAAACCTGCATAGTTGATAATGGTATGATAGCATAATCAATGCTGAAACCTGCATAGTTAATAATGGTATGATAGCATAATCAATGCTGAAACCTTTACAGTTAATAATGGTATGATAGGATAACCAATGCTGAAACCTTTACAGTTAATAATGGTATGATAGGATAACCAATGCTGAAACCTGCATAGTTGATAATGGTATGATAGCATAATCAATGCTGAAACCTGCATAGTTAATAATGGTATGATAGGATAATCAATGCTGAAACCTTTACAGTTAATAATGGTATGATAGGATAACCAATGCTGAAACCTGCATAGTTGATAATGGTATGATAGCATAATCAATGCTGAAACCTTTACAGTTAATAATGGTATGATAGGATAACCAATGCTGAAACCTGCATAGTTAATAATGGTATGATAGGATAATCAATGCTGAAACCTTTACAGTTAATAATGGTATGATAGGATAACCAATGCTGAAACCTGCATAGTTGATAATGGTATGATAGGATAATCAATGCTCAAACATGCACAGTTGATGATGAAAATTGTTATGACTTGGATGCCTTCTAGAAATAATCCATACATCATCATTATAGACGTGAAACTGACAGAGAATTAGAGTGAACTGTTATTTGACTCCTCACCGGATTGGTTATGGACAACAATAAAGGCCACTGCAATCCATGAGGAACTGTCTCGATCACAGTTGCACTGACTAGAATTTGGGAGTGACACACTGTATAGTAGATTCTGTCATGTAGTCTCTCCTATATGATCATTAACATTGCACATGTTCCATTTGGTAAGGTGAACAAACGTCTGCTGCTAAGCCAGACTGATGTTGTTTCAGTCACCTTTTTGCTATCCCGTCAGTCACACACTTTCATTGGGACAGAATGATGTCTCTCTGCAGAGGTATGTCATGGCATGTGACCCCTGGTGCTTGTTATCCTCGTCAGGTGGTTATATAAGTCCCCCGGGTGTGAATGTGTGTGTGGGGGACCAGAGTTTGTCCTAGAGGACTCAGAGCCTATAGCGGGACCCCTCCCCTTCTTCCCTCCATTTTGAACATTCCCTCTGGGTACAGCACATCCCCACATACCAGGCTGGTACAGCACATCCCCACATATCATGCCAGGCTGCATGGAGAGTGGGGGAATTTGCCTCATGCTTTGCTAAAGCTGTCCATCTTCTTCCGACTCTATGTGGGCTAAATGCTAGCTGTCTGTGTGAACCTGACATATACAGTACATACTGATATACATGTATGTCACCCACTGACAGACATTATTGCAGCACAGGGACCCTGGTGTGTTTTTTGATTTCTTCCTCTGTTTGTGACACTGTGACATTTCACTGTGTGTCCTGAGAACTGAGAGAGCCCCATATTCCTGCAGGATGAGGAGGAACAATGAGAGAGGAGGTCACCTTTCTGGAGGATGAGTAGCCTAAACCTTGATTCTACACCCCTTTCTTCAGGCTCTATTCTATTCTTTCTCTCCTCTTCTTTTTCTCTCCCTTTCTTGGCCCTGTGTTATATATTGTCCCTGTGATGTGAATGCTGCTCTGCCGGGGCATTCCCAATAACTTACCCACTGTTCTTACCGTCAGCTCTGCACAATACCCCTTTGTCATATGAGCAGTGGTCACTTCCGCTCACAGACCTCTCCCCTGACCCCCCCATCCCTATGAGTGACTAAATGTTACACGCCGAATCCACTGACAAATGGCTTTCTGGGAAAAACATGCATAAAATAGGGCACTTTGCAAAATGATGTATCTGTAATGAGGACAATGGACTACAATTGGGATTGTTAATTGTTTTTTATGAATAAATCAAACAATTAATCTTATCTTAGTAGCTATTATTTATTGTGTCATTGTGAACACTGATTGAATAGACTTTCTGCAATGTTATCTGTGGGAATAAGCTCCAGTCAAAGTCTAGTAATCTGTGGATTGCATATGTTGCACTACTTGAAATCATAATGCCTTTTTATCTAATAAATATTCCCCAAATTTGAAATACACCGGCCATCCAACTGTGCATACCAACATTTTATTACACGCTGTCCCACACGAACATCCAAACATCTTACAGTATATAGCTCGTCTCCTGAGTCTATAATAAGACACGGTATCATTCAGGTTCATGTGAATGTGATCCAAACTCTCAGCATGCTTCAATGTAAAGGTCATTCACCCAGTGTTTTTATACAACCGGTACAGAGGTTTGGTTTTCTAGGAAATGAGGCCCTATTGGCTTGCAGCTCTTCTCTACCTCACCCTCTGGCTCTGTACCAATGCCTGGAGAGAGAGAGACAGCTGAGACACTACAAAGTAGGATCAAGGAGTTAGTCAGCTAACTTGCCTAAATATTCTGAAATTAAAAATGAAAAAATGAAAGAGAAGCTTGAAATAGGCCTAATAGGTCTAAATCACTCAACCATCAAAAAACACATATCAAAGTTTAGCTTTCAAAATGAACCATACAATCAGTAGTTATTTCTGTTTGTTTATCAGAGTTAGCTGGCTAACTCATTGACCCTGCTTTTAAGTGCAGCTCTTTGGAAAGGACAGAGGAGGAGGAGCTTGTTCACCTCTTCCACCCACGACTTTAATTGGTTTTGTTGGGGTTGTTTATGTAATAAGACACTCACACACTCTCGCTCTCGCTCTCGCTCTCGCTCTCACACACACACACACACACACACACACACACACACACACACACACACACACACACACACACACACACACACACACACACACACACACACACACACACACACACACACACACACACACACACACACACCACTGCAGAGGCATGGGACCTCTACCTTGTGGTCGTGCTGGTCAGCAGATAAGAGCATTCCCACTGAGATGAGGGAATGATATAGCAGAGGAGTGGGTTTCAGTTTTTTTCTGTTTACTCCTTCACTCACTACTGTAGCACACTGTCCCTCAGTATCCCCCCACCACTCTCCTGCCCATGCACCCCTTTAAAGGGCCAATCAGCAGTTGAAACAATAACAAAGCATATTCCCTGCCACTGTTTTGGTAAAAAGCTGAAGGATAGGCAGAGCTATGGATGCAAGGACTGACATTCCATGATATAAGTGTTATAGGTTTAACCATGTTTTGAGGTTCTACAATGTTTGTTTACATTTACATTGTTTACAAACATTGGAGTAAAACAAACTTGTATTTTGGGTTCTGATGTGGTACGCCAGTTAAACTAAGCTAATTTAGAATCACTAAGGCATTTATAAGTTCTATTCTTCAAGAATCAATGGGTACATATTATTAATTTATAATCCATAAATGGATTTAGCAACTGCTGATTGGCCCTTTAAGGAAAAGGATTAGGGTTATGTGGAACACTCAATTGAGTTCTTGGGAAAGACACTCCCTTTCAAATTTTTCTATTCAACTCTATTGAAGTTTCAATATCCTCTCTTGGCACACTTTTGGTGCATGTAATTAAAAATCTAATCTGGAAACCTCAACTCAAACATCTTGTTGTACATTGTGTTACAGTAAAACAAATGGTCCTTAGAGCAGTTCCACTGGGCACAGACATCAATTAAACGTCTATTCCACATTGGTTCAACGTAATTTCATTGAAATTCAAACAGTGTGTGCCCAGTGGGTTCTGTAGATTATTAATATGTGCAAGGGTGTGTGAATATATTTCAGTTAGTTCTCATCGGAGAGCTTCCCTATTTTGTTCCCAGTTCCTTTTTGGGAAAATCCTGTCTCTCTGCAGTCTGCACAAGTCTTTGATAGAGATGCTGGGTTACTGGGAATGTAGAAAGGGAGGGGACTCTCTCTCTGATTTATGGGCTTTTTTCTGTGGGAATTTTCAGCTAGAATTCTCAGGAAATACTTCTTTCATCAATGCACAAACAGTGTGTGTGTGTGTGTGTGTGTGTGTGTGTGTGTGTGTGTGTGTGTGTGTGTGTGTGTGTGTGTGTGTGTGTGTGTGTGTGTGTGTGTGTGTGTGTGTGTGTGTGTGTGTGTGTGTGTGTGTGTGTGTGTGTGTGTATTCTGTTTAAAATGCTTTAGTTGTAATATTATTATTTTTTAGATTTGTTGAAGAGTTGGCGAAAGGACCCTTACTTCCAAAGCAAACCCTTTCTACCTGATTCTAACATTGGGACTTGGGACACAGATTTCTCTGAGCAGCATAAAGTATTGAAATGACAAGAACACATTTGAGGTCAAGGAGGCAAGACCTCTCCCAAGAATTTCCCAACCAATGTTTATGTTCTTTCGATTTGCAAAAATCAGTTCAGGTGTTCAAACACATAAGACCCCGTGTCAAAGATGAGGGTTTTAGTGTACAATACGTACAGTCAAAAGGTACAGTCAATTCGTAGTCTCATTAAAGACCTGAGTCCGACTGTGCACGGGTGATCCTGTTTTACCTCACCCTATCTAACCCATTTCTGTCAAACACACACACACACACACACACACACACACACACACACACACACACACACACACACACACACACACACACACACACACACACACACACACACACACACACACACACACACACACAAACACAGTCTCCCCAATGAAGCTGCCTAGTCATTTGAGTGCAGCCTTATAGGGATAGTTTACCAAGATTACAAAGTGACATGTTGTTTTCCTTGTCTATGCTTTAGTTTAGTTTCCCTGGCATGGTTTCCACATGCTAATGTTTTAGCATTTGTGGCACAAATCCAATTCAAGTCATGGGACCAATATTATCATATTAGCATAGCATCATGTTCCTCTATTTCTCCTATTTTGTGTGTATGTATTGATGATGGCTATGTGTGCCTTTTTTAAATGTATGTGGTTCTGTCGTTGATGCTTCGTGTTTATTCATGTTCTGTATTATGTCATGTTTCATATTTTGTGTGGACCCCAGGAAGAGTAGCTGCTGCTTTTGCAAAAGCTAATGGGGATCCTAATAAAATACCAAATACCAAGTACCTCCAACTGCAAAACGCTGAGTGATCTTATTATATCTCTACCTTTGTCAGAGGCCAGGTTTTCTCTGTATGTGGACTGTATGTGAAGTATGCTAATGACATTGATCTACTGAGTAAAGTTGCTGTTTTGAGTTCAAATAATAAGATTCAGTGACATAACACTCTTTATATGCAAAAACCTGTGTCCAGTGCTGTATTTGTCTCGTGCAAGGCAAGCAGAACAATCAAGCAGAACAACAGCATGCATAACTGTTATGGGTCAAACATGTCAGCTTTCAAGGATTTAGCATGTGTGCTATGCTAGCTGTAGCATTCAACTTGACTGGATATACCTGGCCTCAGCATTTCTATTCCCAGCATAGCCAGAACATCCATGTGACGCTAGGCTAGCTACTTGCATCAATAGCCATCTGGTAGCAGCCTGTAGTTTCCTATTTTCCTCTTATTGTTTGCTCAAGGTAGTGCTAATGACGGTCAATTAGCATTAGCGAAGCTCAGAGAAGGGGCTGTCTGGCCTGAAAGCATCTATTTAAGTACGGTAATCTAACAGTGGTGGGAGGAGCAGGTGGGAGATTCCTCAGACTTTCACAGCCCTTAGGAAAGCCCTCCCTGGCTATTATTAGCCTCAGTGTTCTGGTGAAATTAGATCCCCGCTAAAAGCATTAACTGACTCCTCACGCTTAGCCTAGCTTAACACTGATGAACTGGTGTGGCTAAAGTGTTTGTCCCACTGTTAGCTCCTCTCGGCAGCAATTGCAGCTTTCAAGTATTTTCCCACATGCTCTTTCTGCTTGGCTTCTTCTGAAGTTAGCTAGGGAACTGATTTATTGGAGTTGTACAGGGTAGGACTGTTGACAGCTCTGGGAAACATTCCCGTTGCAGTGCCTTAGCCGCTAAAGCACTGGCCAACCGCTGCCCATATGGCAGCTGGAAGCTTTATGTGTGTGTGTGTGTGTGTGTGTGTGTGTGTGTGTGTGTGTGTGTGTGTGTGTGTGTGTGTGTGTGTGTGTGTGTGTGTGTGTGTGTGTGTGTGTGTGTGTGTGTGTGTGTGTGTGTGTGGGAAAGTCGACACAGCATTCCCCAGTATCAAATATTGCATCCTATGTTACTCTGCAGACAACAATGCAATGCTTATATTTATTCAACACAAATTACCTTCAGACTTATTGATGAACAATACTTGTGTCTTCAACTCATTAAGTCTCACTGAGCATTGAGTTAGTTCAACTTCCTATGAACCTCTCCTGGTAAATTACTGTCCCTCTTTTGCTTCCTATGCATCTTTTCTAAACAATGACAAGTACTGAGCCACTCCGCACTCTTGGCTGAACAATATCTGCACTGAAGTACCTCAACATGTCTGTCAGCCGTTTTGAGCTGCCTGCTCAAGTGTTCCCCTCAGGGTCGCCCAGGGGTCACAAGTGCTGCTTCGTGACCCACAAAGAACTTGTCTCACGGCTCACTTCCTGGGCAGAGGGGAGGGTGGAGGGAGGGTTAGAGGGGGGAGGGAAGGTTAGCGGGAGGAATGGATGGTTCGAGAGAAGAGGGAGGTTTAGAGAAGGATGGATGGTTAGAGCGAGGACGGAGGCTTGGATGATTATAGAGAGGAGGAAGGCAGGGTTAGAGAGAGGAGGGAGGCAGGGTTAGAGAGAGGAGGGAGGCAGGGTTAGAGAGAGGAGGGAGGCAGGGTTAGAGAGAGGAGGAAGGCAAGGTTAGAGAGAGGAGGGAGGCAGGGTTAGAGAGAGGAGGGAGGCAGGGTTAGAGAGAGGAGGGAGGCAGGGTTAGAGAGAGGAGGGAGGCAGGGTTAGAGAGAGGAGGGAGGCAGGGTTAGAGAGAGGAGGAAGGCAGGGTTAGAGAGAGGAGGGAGGCAGGGTTAGAGAGAGGAGGGAGGCAGGGTTAGAGAGAGGAGGGAGGCAGGGTTAGAGAGAGGAGGGAGGCAGGGTTAGAGAGAGGAGGGAGGCAGGGTTAGAGAGAGGAGGGAGGCAGGGTTAGAGAGAGGAGGGAGGCAGGGTTAGAGAGGGGAGGGAGGCAGGGTTAGAGAGGGGAGGGAGGCAGGGTTAGAGAGAGGAGGGAGGCAGGGTTAGAGACAGGGAGGGAGGCAGGGTTAGAGACAGGGAGGGAGGCAGGGTTAGAGAGGGGAGGGAGGCAGGGTTAGAGAGAGGAGGAAGGCAGGGTTAGAGAGGGGAGGGAGGCAGAGTTAGAGAGGGGAGGGAGGCAGGGTTAGAGAGGGGAGGGAGGCAGGGTTAGAGAGAGGGAGAAGGCAGTCACATAGGGATGCAGGGAGGAGAGGGTTATGGGGTCGGAAGAAAGAGAACGTAAAGAAAACATCCTGGTCACTGCCCAGTGTCTGTCTATCTATCTGTCTGTCCCTGACCAGCTTAACGGCATTTAACATTTAAGGCCTGTGTGTGTGTGTGTGTGTGTGTGTGTGTGTGTGTGTGTGTGTGTGTGTGTGTGTGTGTGTGTGTGTGTGTGTGTGTGTGTGTGTGTGTGTGTGTGTGTGTGTGTGTGTGTGAAGACTGCATATGCATTGCCTGGTGATGGACTTACTTTCCCTTATGGGAGTTATGGAGTTATGTTATGGATATGCCGACTAGGGGCTATGTACAATAACTTTTCCTATACTGCCTACAGATGCTGCAGGTGTATCATGACTCTGTCCGCTGCCACGTGATTAGTCAGCCGACCCATTTCACACAGTAGATTAATGGCCATTTATTGCATCGTTTCAGTATCTCTTCAGTCTCCCCTTAATATTTGTACTTGATGCAATACAGGCGTGGCCTCACCTTGGTTTCTGCTCTTTGAAGCCCACCTTCCTTCTGCTCTTGTTGATCAGCGGTTTGTTGTGCTACCTTGGGTTGGTCAGGTACAGTATGTTGTGTTCTGAGCCAGTGGTGGTGTGTGTGTGTGTATGTGTGTGATCCCACCCAAATCTGTGCTGCTGTGCTGGTTGATGTTTTGTCTACTCCCATGGCTCCAGGCTACTGTACATGATTCACTAAGAGGAGTCAGGATACACATCTGAGTGTGTGTCCTCCTCACTCACACACACATACCTACATAAACATGTGCACACACAAACACACTCACTACTGCAGGATATTCTTACCGTTGACACAGCCTGCTTTGACATTTATCCTGCAAGGGAGAGAACAGTGTATAAAGATTATAATGTGTGCATATGGGAAATGTTTGCTTGCATTTGCATCAGAGGTTTCCTTGACGCAGTTATGAGCATATGTTTTATGACAGGCTGAGACCGTGATAACACACTGAATATTCCTGTTACATGAATGACTGAAGTATCGCACGTCATCATCAATATCAATAGATGTTTTTCTTTACTAACAATTACTAACTTTCTTTACTAACTTTACTAACTTTTCTAACAATAACTAACTTTCTTTACTAACTTTACTAACAATAACTAACTTTCTTTACTAACTTTACAAACAATAACTAACTTTCTTTACTAACTTTACTAACTTTACTAACAATAACCATACAGGGCAGCATTACAAAGTTTAGATGTGGAATTTCTCAGTGTTTGTGATGACATGAAAATTATAAATAGCAGACAAAGGCATTTGGACTTAATTATATGGAAGATTGGACATTGAAGATAATACAATTTGTTGACCTGCATATGCATTCTGGTTTTAAGTGATGCCTATGGGTGAAGGGAAGCATGACGGCTGTTTCAGACACAGGAAGTGTCTTTGTCTCACGCTTGGAGGAGTTAGACATAAGCAGGAAATGTGCCTCCGTCTCTCCCATGTCTCATTCCTTCTCTCTCTCTCTCTGTTTGACTATCGTTTTCTCTTTCTGACACTTTTATATTTATTTCTCTTTCTTTCTCTTTCTGACTCTTTCTGACACTTTCTCCCTCTCTTACTTACTCAGCTCCTGGCACCTACTATCTCTCTCTCTCTCTTTCTCTCTCTCTCTCTCTCTCTCTCTCTCTCTCTCTCTCTCTCTCTCTCTCTCTCTCTCTCTCTCTCTCTCTCTCTCTCTCTCTCTCTCTCAATCTCTCTCTCTCTCTCTCTCTCTCTCTCTCTCTCTCTCTCTTTCTCCTAACTCTCTCTCTCTCTATTTCCCTCTCTCTGTCTCTTTCTCTCTCTCTTTCTCTCTCTCTCTCTCTCTCTCTCTCTCTCTCTCTCTCTCTCTCTCTCTCTCTCTCTCTCTCTTTCTCCTAACTCTCTCTCTCTCTCTTTCCCTCTGTCTCTCTCTCTCTCTCTCTCTCTCATTCCCTCTGTCTCTCTCTTTCTCTCTTTCTCCTAACTCTCTATATCTCTGTAATGTCTTCTTCGTTATGTGTCGGACCCAAGTAAGACTAGCTGTCGCCGAAAGGTTGCTGGCTCGAATCCCCGAGCTGAGGTAAAAATCTGCCGGTCTGCCCCTGAGCAAGGCAGTTAACCCACTTTTCCCCGGGCGCCGAAGACGTGAATGTCGACTAAGGCAGCCCCCCCCACACCTCTCTGATTCAGAGGGGTTGAGTTAAATCCGTAAGAAACATTTCAATTGAAGGCATTCAGTTGTATAACTGACTAGATATCCCCCTTTACCTAATGGGGATCCTAATCAATTAAATCAAATCAATCAAATACAAAGCACGGTGTACTGGCCTGGTTTGGCCCCTCACCCTGACTGACCTGGGTCTAACCCTGTCCGGCCCTGGTCACCCCACATCTGTCACTAAGGACCCAACCTCCAGTGGCTCTCCATTACATCCATTAGACACCAGTGGAGGCTGCTGAGGGGAGGACGGCTCATAATAATGTCTGGAACGTAGAGAATGGAATTTCACCAAACCATGTGTTTGATGTATTTGATACCATTCCACCCATTCCGCCCCAGCCATTACCACGAGCCCATCCTCCCCAATCAAGATACACACACACACACACACCCTCACGTCATCATTTTAAAACTAGTTATCTGTGGGGCCCATGCATTGAAGTAGTGGTGAAGTATTAGAGGTAGGAGTTATTGTCCTGACAAACAAATGATATATGGAAGCTTGGGTATTGTAGTATTTGTATAAATATAACAGTGGTATCAGTAGGAACAATAGTATAGTTTCACAGTGGTTGTTTTTGGCGTGTCTAATCATTCTATTGCGTGTGTAGAGTTGGCTAAACCAAATGAGAGAAAACAAAGCACACCTCCTACTGTGTTTGAGCTGCATCTCATGCCAGCCTTCGGCCAACAGCTTCCAATAGCATGTCCTGGTTATCTCAGCGTTGTCATTGTGCTACTACAGTTCACAGAAACATTGTGGTTTAGAATCCATTGAAGAAAATCAAAGGTTTACAGATAGGGAGGGAGGATGGGGACTGAGGGGGGAGGATGGGGACTGAGGGGGGAGGATGGGGACTGAGGGGGGAGGATGGGGACTGAGGGGGAGGTTGGGGACAGAGGGGAAGGATGGGGACTGAGGGGGGAGGATGGGGACAGAGGAGGGAGAATGGGGACTGAGGGGGGAGGTTGGGGAGGTTGGGGACAGAGGGGGAAGGATGGGGACTGAGGGGGAGGATAGGGACAGAGGTGGGAAGATGGGGACTGAGGGGGGAGGTTGGGGACAGAGGGGGAAGGATGGGGACAGAGGTGGGAGGATGGGGACTGAGGGGGAGGTTGGGGACAGAGGGGGAAGGATGGGGACTGAGGGGGGAGGATGGGGACAGAGGTGGGAGGATGGGGACTGAGGGGGGAGGATGGGGACTGAGGGGGGAGGTTGGGGAGGTTGGGGACAGAGGGGGAAGGATGGGGACTGAGGGGGGAGGATAGGGACAGAGGTGGGAAGATGGGGACTGAGGGGGGAGGTTGGGGACAGAGGGGGAAGGATGGGGACAGAGGTGGGAGGATGGGGACTGAGGGGGAGGTTGGGGACAGAGGGGGAAGGATGGGGACTGAGGGGGGAGGATGGGGACAGAGGTGGGAGGATGGGGACTGAGGGGGGAGGATGGGGACAGTGGGGGAATGATGGGGACTGAGGGGGGAGAATGGGGACTGAGGGGGGAGGTTGGGGGCAGAGGGGGAAGGATGGGGACGGAAGGGGGAAGATGGGGACTGAGGGGGGAGGTTGGGGACAGAGGGGGAAGGATGGGGACAGAGGTGGGAGGATGGGGACTGAGGGGGGAGGATGGGGACTGAGGGGGGAGGTTGGGGAGGTTGGGGACAGAGGGGGAAGGATGGGGACTGAGGGGGGAGGATAGGGACAGAGGTGGGAAGATGGGACTGAGGGGGGAGGTTGGGGACAGAGGGGGAAGGATGGGGACAGAGGTGGGAGGATGGGGACTGAGGGGGAGGTTGGGGACAGAGGGGGAAGGATGGGGACTGAGGGGGGAGGATGGGGACAGAGGTGGGAGGATGGGGACTGAGGGGGGAGGATGGGGACAGTGGGGGAATGATGGGGACTGAGGGGGGAGAATGGGGACTGAGGGGGGAGGTTGGGGGCAGAGGGGGAAGGATGGGGACGGAAGGGGGAAGATGGGGACTGAGGGGGGAGGTTGGGGACAGAGGGGGAAGGATGGGGACAGAGGTGGGAGGATGGGGACTGAGGGGGAGGTTGGGGACAGAGGGGAAGGATGGGGACTGAGGGGGGAGGATGGGGACAGAGGTGGGAGGATGGGGACTGAGGGGGGAGGATGGGGACAGTGGGGGATTGATGGGGACTGAGGGGGGAGAATGGGGACTGAGGGGGGAGGTTGGGGGCAGAGGGGGAAGGATGGGGACGGAAGGGGGAGGATGGGGATTGAGGAGGGAGGATGGGGACTGAGGAGGGAGGATGGGGATTGAGGAGGGAGGATGGGGACTGAGGAGGGAGGATGGGGTCTGAGGAGGGAGGATGGGGATTGAGGAGGGAGGATGGGGACTGAGGAGGGAGGTGGGGATTGAGGAGGGAGGATGGGGACTGAGGAGGGAGGATGGGGATTGAGGAGGGAGGATGGGGACTGAGGAGGGAGGATGGGGATTGAGGAGGGAGGATGGGGACTGAGGGGGGAGAATGGGGACTGAAGGGGGAGGTTGGGGGGAGAAGGGGGAAGGATGGGAACAGAAGGGGGAGGATGGGGACTGAGGAGGGAGGATGGGGACTGAGGAGAGAGGATGGGGACTGAGGAGAGAGGATGGGGACTGAGGAGGGAGGATGGGGACTGAGGAGGGAGGATGGGGACTGAGGAGAGAGGATGGATAGGGGATACCTTTACATGCATTTATTTGATTGTTTTTTTGTACCTGTAACCCCCTCTAAAAATGAAAAATTACAAAACAAAAAAAAAGAACATTTTCTATTAGTATTTGTTGTGTAAACAAAGGTATTAGCCACCAGGCTCCTCATGCTTCCTGCTACCACCCTGACTGGTTATTCATCAGAGGGGCTATTTGACTATTCAAACGAGAGATTCCTATTGAGAAGCAGAGACCCAGCAGAAGATAGCTTGTCTTCAATAGTTCAAACACTGTCCCTAACATTATGCTATAGGTTTCTATTAGTCATCATGCAACAAGTGTAGTCATCTAGCTAAAGCGTTTGTCTCCTCCAGCCGCCATATTTTGTTTTCAGACTTCTTTCGATTGTTCATACATAATGTATAAGCATGTGCAGGCACATAAGGGCACACAGAAGGGCACACAGGCACGCATACACACACGTGCACACACACACACCCGCTCTCACACACACACATGCGCGTATTGTTGTCCAGAACGCATGTGGAGAACGCTGATTACTTCTTGGGTAAATAAGACTCCCATTCAAGGTTTGCTCTGTTGTGTTGTAAAGGTAGAATGTGGGCCTTTGGAAAGGTCAAGCATGAAAGAACCTACTTATAATATTAAGTGGAACATTTGCACAGATTGTTGACTTACTGTACAAAAGGATGGATTGCTAGGTAGGGAGCAAAGTGTTCACTATTCGTTTTCTTTTTTAGTGTGTGTGTGTGTGTGTGTGTGTGTGTGTGTGTGTGTGTGTGTGTGTGTGTGTGTGTGTGTGTGTGTGTGTGTGTGTGTGTGTGTGCGTGTGTGCGTGTGTACGTTTTAAAGACCATAGAGGATCCAGGCTATGTAGACCAGAGAGGATCCTGGCTATAAAGAGCAAAGAGGAACCCACTTTCTAGGGAGTTTTTCCTAGCCACCATGCTTCTACACCTGCATTGCTTGCTGTCTGGGGTTTTAGGCTGGGTTTCTGTACAGCACTTTGATACATCAGCTGATGTAAGAAGGGCTATATAAATACATTTGATTTGAATTTGAACCAGGATATAAAGACCAGAGAGGACCCAGGATATAAAGACCAGAGAGCACCCAGGCTATAAAGACCAGAGAGCACCCAGGCTATAAAGACCAGAGAGCACCCAGGCTATAAAGACCAGAGAGCACCCAGGATATAAATACCAGAGAGGACCCAGGCTATAAAGACCAGAGAGGACCCAGGCTATAAAGACCAGAGAGCACCCAGGCTATAAAGACCAGAGAGCACCCAGGCTATAAAGACCAGAGAGGACCCAGGCTATAAAGACCAGAGAGCACCCAGGATATAAAGACCAGAGAGCACCCAGGATATAAAGACCAGAGAGCACCCAGGATATAAAGACCAGAGAGGACCCAGGCTATAAAGAACAGAGAGGAGCCAGGATATAAAGACCAGAGAGCACCCAGGATATAAAGACCAGAGAGGACCCAGGCTATAAAGAACAGAGAGGACCCAGGATATAAAGACCAGAGAGCACCCAGGATATAAAGACCAGAGAGGACCCAGGCTATAAAGACCAGAGAGGACCCAGGATATAAAGACCAGAGAGGAGCCAGGATATGAAGAGCAGAATTTGCATGTGTTCTATGTGATCCTTCCCCGTAGCTTTCCCCAGCAGAGACAAATTAACATAAAAAAATAAGATGAGTTTTCTGTCACGAGATGACAGTTGTTCAGTTCCAGTAAGAAGTTGGCAGCAGTGTGTGCTGTTGTGCAGAGTAAAGATTATGATGAGTATATATATCTGTGTCTGCATCTGAGTCAGTGTGTATCTGCGCACAGACTGACATGATTAGCATGACTGGGTCATTGATTACTCAACTCAATTCAACATTTCATCATCTAATCGGAAAGACATGCATGTCCTTTGTAGAAGGGGATGTTGTAGTCACACGGTTCATGAGACCTGAGTTTAGTCACACACTCTTCACACATTCCTCGTGTGTTCTATATGTTTTTTAAATTAATTATATTAGCTAGTTGAAGCTACTGGAAGTCTTACAGGCTGTGGCTGAGTAAGTGCTATATAATTGTCTGGAACTTGGAGCATGCCATCCCACATACAGTTATAATTAAAGGGGATTTAATTGTTATAGAAAAACAATTTTACACCCTTTTTCTCCCCAACTTCGTGATTACGATCTTGTTTCATCTCTGTAACTCCCCAACAAGCTTTGGGAGAGGCAAAGGTCGAGTCATGCGCCACTAGGGAGGCCAAAAAACGTTATTTTAAGTGAGTCCACTGTTTTCACTTCTTGTGGTTAAATCACCAGAAAGCTTCCTCTTGAAAGTATTTTTTGGAAATGAGTGTTTGTTCTGTCTGAGTCAGTCAACCTCTTGGTGTTGTGAGTCGTGTTTAGGGACCCTCTCATCCCAGACCTTTGGTACAGCCCGACCGACCTTTCAAGCAACATCCAGACCTTTGTGTATCGTCATCACAGCTGAACTGTTTAGGAAGGCTGGGGATAGTGGCTATGAGTAGGACTCCAGGGGAGGTGCACAGCTTGAGCAATAGGAGAAAAAAAGTTCAAAGGCATCCATAGCAAGTGGATAAAGAAGGGATGGGAATATGTTTGTGTTTATAGTCGTGATGCATCAGAAAGTTTGGGTTGAGATTAAAGACCGTGGGCTTGGATTCACTTAATAGTTGCACACACACACACGCACACACACACACGCACGCACACACACACACACACACACACACACACACACACACACACACACACACACACACACACACACACACACACACACACACACACACACACACACACACACACACACACACACACAGCCATTTTAATGAATGACTCAGACATTTATTTGTTTATGGAAACATGAGGATGGAAACATGAGGATGGAAACATGAGGATGGAAACATGACTCTTTAGGTCATTGCACCTACGTTTTGCATCACTTAGTGCCATTGTGGACGTGAGTTCTATTTTTTCACAGTTTGAGTGGATCATTGGGGCGTTATTTTTGCCCACGACGATAACAACATTGCATATCTGACATGAATTACGAATCCACAAGGCATTGCATAATATCTACTACTAGTTGAGAAAGACAATGTGGGTTTGTTGAAAATGTAAGGATTATTTTCACTACGCATGATTCAGCCATCGCCTGTGGGATTGACTCAATCTCTCGCCGTTTTATGGCAGAAAATACTTGTTTTATGAAACTAGAGAAACTGCCAGATCTCACTTTAATCTTATTTTATCTGCAGGGCTTTTGAGGAGATAGCTTCATGATAGCCATCTGTTATGATATAGGCTAGACAGTCTTCAGAGCTTGCAGTGTGCTGCTTGATATACCTCTGGTTATACTTGTGTCTGGTTTTACCTGTGTCTGGTTATACCTGTGTCATATCTGGTTATACATGTGTCTGGTTATACCTGTGTCTGGTTATACCTGTGTCTGGTTATACCTGTGACATATCTGGTTATACCTGTGTCTGGTTATACCTGTGGCATCTCTCATTATACATGTGTCTGGTCATAACTGTGTCATATCTGGTCATACCTGTGTCTGGTTATACCTGTGCCATCTCTCATTATACCTGTGTCATATCTGGTTATACCTGTGTCTGGTCATAACTGTTTCATATCTGGTTATACCTGTGTCTGGTTAAACCTGTGTCTGGTCATAACTGTGTCATATCTGGTTATACCTGTGTCTGGTTATACCTGTGCCTGGTCATAACTGTGTCATATCTGGTTATACCTGTGTCTGGTTAAACCTGTGTCTGGTTATACCTGTGCCTGGTCATAACTGTGTCATATCTGGTTATACCTGTGTCTGGTTAAACCTGTGTCTGGTTATAACTGTGTCTGGTTATACCTGTGTCTGGTTATACCTGTGTCATATCTGGTTATACCTGTGTCTGGTCATAACTGTGTCATATCTGGTTATACCTGTGTCTGGTTAAACCTGTGTCTGGTTAAACCTGTGTCTGGTTATAACTGTGTCTGGTTATACCTGTGTCTGGTTATAACTGTGTCTGGTCATAACTGTGTCATATCTGGTTATACCTGTGTCTGGTTATACCTGTATCTGGTCATAACTGTGTCATATCTGGTTATACCTGTGTCATCTCTCATTATACCTGTGTCTGGTTATACCTGTGTCTGGTCATAACTGTGTCATATCTGGTTATACCTGTGTCTGGTTATACCTGTGTCATCTCTCATTATACCTGTGTCATATCTGGTTATACCTGTGTCTGGTCATAACTGTGTCATATCTGGTTATATCTGTGTCTGGTTATACCTGTGTCATCTCTCATTATACCTGTGTCATATCTGGTTATACCTGTGTCTGGTTATACCTGTGTCTGGTCATAACTGTGTCATATCTGGTTATACCTGTGTCTGGTCATAATGTGTCATATCTGGTTATACCTGTGTCATATCTGGTTATACCTGTGTCATATCTGGTTATACCTGTGTCTGGTTATAACTGTGTCTGGTTATAACTGTGTCTGGTTATAACTGTGTCATATCTGGTTATACCTGTGTCTGGTTATAACTGTGTCATATCTGGTTATACCTGTGTCTGGTTATAACTGTGTCTGGTTATACCTGTGTCATATC